>NC_057403.1:1729442-1731963 GCF_019320065.1 Cervus canadensis | reverse complement strand
ATCAACTAAACAGAAAATTAACAAGGAAACACAAACTTTAAATGACACAATGGACAAGCTAGACCTAATTGATATCTATAGGACATTTCACCCCAAAACAATCAACTTCACCTTTTTCTCAAGTGCACACAGAACCTTCTTCAGAATAGAGCACATCCTGGGCCATAAATCTAGCCTTGGTAAATTAAAAAAAAATTGAAATCATTCCAGTCATCTTTTTTGACCACAATGCAGTAAGACTAGATCTCAATTGCAGGGAAAAAAACTATTAAAAATTCAAACGTATGGAGGCTAAATAACATGCTTCTGAATAACCAACAAATCATAGGAGAAACCAAAATATGCATAGAAATGAATGAAAATGAAAACACAACAACCCAAAACCTATGGGACACTGTAAAAGCAGTGCTAAGGGGAAGGTTCAAAGCATTACAGGCTTACCTCAAGAAACAAGAAAAAAGTCAAATACATAACCTAACTCTACACCTAAAGCAACTAGAAAAGGAAGAAATAAAGAACCCCAGGGTTAGTGGAAGGAAAGAAATCTTAAAAATCAGGGCAGAAATAAATGCAAAAGAAACTAAAGAGACCATAGCAAAAATCAACAAAGCTAAAAGCTGGTTTTTTGAAAAAATAAACAAAATTGACAAACCGTTAGTAAGACTCATTAAGAAACAAAGGGAGAAGAACCAAATTAACAAAATTAGAAATGAAAATGGAGAGAGCACAACAGACAACACTGAAATACAAAGGATCATAAGAGACTACTACCAGCAGCTCTATGCAAGAATGGACGAGCTGAGCAGAATTGGACAAATTCGCAGAAACGTATATACCTTTCCAAAATCTACCCAGGAAGAAAGTAGAAGACTAACAGAGCGGCCATCACAACGCATGGAAAGTTGAAACTGTAACAGAAATCTTCCGCAAAAAAAGCCAGACTCAATGGCTTCAAGCTGAATTCTACCAAAAATTTAGAGAAGAGCTAACACGTATCTTCACTCAAACTCTTCGAAAAATTGCAGAAGAAGGTAAACTTCCAACTCATTCTATGAGGCCACCGTCACCCTAATTCCAAAACCAGAAATAGATACCACAAAAAAAGAAGAAAACCACAGGCCAATATCACTAATTAACATAGATGCAAAGATCCTTAACAAAATTCTAGCAAACAGAATCCAATAACATATTAAAAAGATCATACATCATGACCAAGTGGGCTTTATCCCAGGAATGCAAGGATTCTTTAATATCTGCAAATCAATCAATGTAATACACCACATTAACAAACTGAAAGATAAAAACCATATGATTATCTCAATAGATGCAGAAAAAGCCTTTGACAAAATTCAACATCCATTTATGATAAAAACTCTCCAGAAAGAAGGCATATAAAGAACATACCTCAACATAACAAAAGCTATATATGACAAACCCACAGGAAACATTATCCTCAATGGTGAAAAATTGAAAGCATTTCCCCTGAAATCAGGAACAAGACAAGGGTGCCCACTGTCACCACTACTATTCAACATCGTTTTGGAACTTTTGGCCACAGCAATCAGAGCAGAAAAAGAAATAAAAGGAATCCAGATAGGAAAAGAAGTGAAACTCTCACTGTTTGCAGATGACATCATCCTCTACATAGAAAATCCTAAAGACTCAACCAGAAAATTACTAGAGCTAATCAACAAATATAGTGAAGTTGCAGGATATAAAATTAATGCACAGAAATCCCTTGCATACCTATACACTAACAATGAGAAAACAGAAAGAGAAATTAAGGAAACAATACCATTCACCATTGCAACAAAAAGAATAAAATACTTAGGAGTATATCTGCCTAAAGAAACAAAAGACCTATACATAGAAAAAAACACTGATGAAAGAAATCAAAGAGGACACAAATAGATGGAGAAATATACCATGTTCATGGATTGGAAGAATCAATATTGTCAAAATGGCTATACTACCCAAAGCAATCTATAGATTCAATGCAATCCCTATCAAGCTACCAACGGTATTTTTCACAGAACTAGAACAAATAATTTCACAATTTGTATGGAAATACAAAAATCCTCGAATAGCCAAAGCAATCTTGAGAAAGAAGAATGGAACTGGAGGAATCAACCTGCCTGACTTCAGGTTCTACTACAAAGCCACAATCATCAAGACAGTATGGTACTGGCACAAAGACAGAAAGATAGATCAATGGAACAAAATAGAAAGCCCAGAGATAAATCCACACACCTAGGGACACCTTATCTTTGACAAAGGAGGCAAGGATATACAATGGAAAAAAGACAAACTCTTGAACAAGTGGTGCTGGGAAAACTGGTCAACCACTTGTAAAAGAATGAAACTACAACACTTTCTAACACCATACACAAAAATAAACTCAAAATGGATTAAAGATCTAAATGTAAGACAAGAAACTATAAAACTCCTAGAGGAGAACATAGGCAAAACACTCTCCAACATAAATCACAGCAGGATCCTCTATGACCCACCTCCCAGAATA